>NC_057890.1:19619050-19661550 GCF_019740435.1 Gambusia affinis | reverse complement strand
CTCCTCCCTGACCTTTAACCTTGACCTTTAACCCTGACCTTTAACCTTCACCCATCCACTGCTCCATCCGTCCTTCAGTCATCCCATCTAATCTGGGAGATAATCCATCACTCCTTCATCCCAGACTGATCTCAGAAACAAGAAAGTGTCGTTAATCCGGATCGGGTCCAGAATCGGCGCCATGGCGGGTCGGAGAGGTTCTGTTGATCTCCAGTTTGTGATCAAAAACAGGACGTTCTGACGTTCTTCCTTCTGGAGAGCAGAAGAACATCCGGAACCAGCAGCTGGACTGATCCGCTCCAACGATTCTGCACCAGAATCTTTGTCCTTCACCAGCTGGTGGTAGAGGTGGTATCATGCTGTGGGCTGGGACCTTCTCTGAGGCAGGAGGGCGTGTCCTCGGCGGAGACCGCACCTCATTGGACAGCTGAAAACGCCCGAACCAATCTGGAGCAAGACAGGAAAATCCTGTTTCTGGGACCTGCTGGTTCTGATGAGACAGCAGAACATTTTTCTGCTGTGGTTCTGGAAGCCCAGACTGCTTCATCCCAGTCAGAACAGAACCCTAACAGAACATTCTGGATTAGAACCCTTTGACTGTTCTGATCCTGCTCTGAGTTTTCATTGGCTGTCAGCCGTTCTGATGTTTGGCGGTCTGAGCGGCGCCGCTGAACTCAACCGATGCTGCAGTCACTGAGTTGTGCCTTTGGGTCATTATGGTTCTGTTGGGAGGTTCTGGTTTGGGATGAGGAGGATGGTTTTTGACCCAGAGGAGCCAGACTCTGGACCCTGAGCTCCGGCAAGAACCGTCAGGATGAGAATTAGATTAGGATTACCGACTTCCTCTGAGCATTCCCAGATTGCGGTTTGGACCGGAGGTCAGAACTTCTCAGAACCGTCTGACCTGGTTTGTGTTTGCAGCCCGGTGCAGCTGGACGACTTCGAGGCCTTCTTCAAGGACATGAGCAAAGACTCCGCCTACAAGTTCTCCCTGCAGTTTGAGGTAAGACTTGGAGACGTCCCGTCTTTCAAGGGAACCGTCGGGCTGCGGACCCGGATGGGTTTAGAAACGGGCCGGTTCTCCATCAGAACTGAAATCTGCTCTGGATGTTTTCCAGGAGCTGAAGAGCGTCGGCCTGGATCTGACCCACGATGCTGCCGACCTGCTGGTCAACAGGCCCAAGAACCGATACACTAACATCCTGCCCTGTGAGTCTGGACCCGGTCTGAACCCGGTTCCACATCCAGACCGGGTTCTGCTGAAGTCTGACAGCATCTGTAGTTCATCTCCTGACTAACCACCCTCCTCTCTCAGATGACTTCAGTCGGGTCAAGCTGGTCTCCATGCACAACGACGAAGGTGCCGACTACATTAACGCCAACTACATCCCTGTGAGTATCCACCGGCTCCGCTTCCTCCCAGAACACCCTCGGCCCGGTCCGCCTCGGCCCAAATGCAGAAACCTTCATATTTAATGAGGAATGCGCCTCCACAGCTGGCCACCAGGGGGAGCAGATGGTTCTTTTACATCAGCCTTTTTATTAGTGAAACGTCAGATATGCTTCTGCATGTTGGTGTTCCCGCTGTAGCTTTTTTTTCCTTTTGCTCCAATTTTCTCTTTATGACAATCTTCCAACGTCCTGCAGTGTGTGGCGAGTTAGCGGTATTGCGTTAGTGCTGGTGTGTTAGCGTTGGCGTGTTAGCAGTGGCGTATTAGCGGTGTTGTGTTAGTGCTGGTATGTGTGTTAGCGGTGGCGTGTTGAATATGTCCATCTAAAATCAACCGTATTCAACATTGTCTGGCCAGATTATGGCAGCCTGTTGGATGTGACAGGTAGCCAATCAGAGTGCTGTAACGTAAGAACCGAGGGAATCCCAAACTGTTGTCATGGCAACTGAGAGTCGGTGGACATCGGAGGAGATATGTGGAAATGTTTATTACTACATGTAAAGGTCATTATTATATGTGGTTATGTTTATTCAGTTAAAAATATTAACTATGAAAACCAGAATAATTCTCTCCAAATCACAGAGCAGCAAATTGAGCTGCTGCTCCCTCCGACTTTATCAAACGGTTTTTCTTTTTGTTTCGTCTTTTATGGTTTAAAATGAACCTCTAACTTTCACTACTGTTTGATTATTCTAGATTCATGTTTGGTCTGCTTGGGGTTTTACTGGATTTTCTTCAGGAACCAGGATGTTCTGAGTGGAACCGGTTCTTGTGTGGTGTGTTTTGCCCCTGCCATGTGTCTGGACTCAGGAACCGACCAGAACCTGTTGGACTTTTATGGCTCTGTGGTCACAGAGGTTTGGAGAATCGGCCCAGAATCCTTAAATCCTGTGAACCAGACCTAAAACTCTCAGCTCTACTCCTCTCTGACTCTGGTCGCTATGGTAACGTCTACACATCCCTTCAAAATAAGATACAGATGCTCCACAAAAACAAACATTTGACCTCAGGATAAGGACTAATGGAGAACTGATCTTGTTTCTCTGCAACCAGACGGTCCATCTGGGAGAGATGAGAGACACCAGAAGTGTTGCTGATGCTCAGGGTTCTTGGTCTCTAGTGGAGAAACAGTTTGAAGCTTCATGGCCTCATTAACATCCGGTCACCATATCATGCAGAGCTTGGACTGTGGGAATCACCTACTGGATAAATCCATCCTCCTGTCTCTTCTCTGGGCCTTTTCCCTTCATAAAGAAACTTTACAAAGAATCTGATCTGGTTCTGACCCATTTTGCTGCTTGTGGCTCAATGTTGGCGCCAAGACAGAACCCAGAGAGTCCGGTTACAGGATCTTCAAAATAAAAGATCCTCCAGACTCAAATAATACAGAAAATATTTAATTATTTCTTGCGCAGCCCGGTACCAATTGGTCCACAGATCGGTACCGGTCCTCGGCCCGGGGCTTGGGGATGACTGGTTTAGATCACAGGTGTCAAACTCCAGGACTGGTGGAGAACTGATCTACACAAGAACGAGGAAATTAAACCATTTCATCGGTGGCACAAAAAGTGAGCATGCAGCGTATGCAACGCATAGGGGCGCTGCACTAGAGGGGGCGCTAAAACGATGTGGGAATTTTTTTTCCTAGTCAGCATTTTAAGTACTTAACAGCTGTTTGTGCATGAAATGATCAATAACAGAGGATCAGCACTGATTAGGCGCCCCTCCCCTCCCATACAGGTAACTTGGGCAGCGCCCCTTCGAGAACGAGCTGAGGCGCGTTTTGTTTCTTTTAAATTTTTACTAATGCCTCGACAACAGGGAGCTAAAGATGGGGCGCAGAAAAAACTACGGGGCACAAAACGGAAGAGGGGAAAGGATAAAGATGTTGGAGAGACGAAGAAAAGCTTTTCAACGTGGTTGAAAGACGGAAGGTAAGTAAAGTCAGTGTATCAACAAGAGAGTTGTAAATATTCAGGTTAGCTTAGCTTAAGCTAGCCTAAAATGACAGCTGGTTGTTGTTCAATACGGGACGCGATTTATTCCGTATTGCTATAAATGTCTGATAGACTCACCGATCACACATCTCAACAATAATGTAATAATAATGACCAAAACAAAACACGGGAATATTAGGGTCAGCTAAATTGTCGTTGCGGGACCTAAATAGGACCCCAGGAACTGACGCTGTTGTCATGGTTGCTCTGAAAATGACATGTTCACATAGACCTCAGAAAGGATGTAGTTAGATGTGCTGTGGTGGTGCAGGGGTTCAGCACAACCCACATAAGGAGACCTCAGTCCTCGTCGCAGGTTCGATTCCCGGCCTGGTGACCTTTGCTGCATGTCTTCCTCCTTCTCTCATTACCAACTTTCCTGTCAATTAACTATCAAATAAAGGCCACTAGAGCCAATAAAACCTCTTAAAAAAAAGAAAGTATGTAGTTGCGCCACTGAATTTCATTCCAGGGTTTTGTACTTGTGGCACATCTAAACCTGCAGGACGGCGACCGGAGGGCTGGAGTTTGACCTGTGATCTAGATTGAAAGAGAAAGTTCATCTGATGTTCAGAATATCACAAAGAGCTTCTTATAAAAAAGGAAACAACGAGTTCAGAGAGAAGAGAGCCTGGAGGCTCCGCCCCTCTTTAGCTTCCAGGGTAGCATGCTGCTCAGCTAGCAGGACCTGATCGTGACCTGAAGCCTCCTGTAAGGTCTCCCAGGATGAAACCTTGAAGGAAGTCTGTAGCTCAGAAACATGTTGAATATCTCAGCATCATCTGCGTAGAGACAGCTCTGACTCTGGTAAAGAAACCAGAACCAGAACCGATGTTTGGACCTTCCAGGCGAACAGTACTTATAAAACTGAGCCGTTGATGAGAGGAGTGCGGGTGTAATTCTGTTCTTCCTCTTTAGACAGGAACTCTTGTTTCTGCTGATGTCATAAAGGTGTAAAAAGGTGTTGTGTTTTTATTGCCGTTTTGTTTGTTCAGAAGCAAAGTCATAAAACAAAAGCAGAAGATGTTTTGTATTGCAGACAGAAACAGGAAGTAACAGAAATAATTCTCTCAGCTGGTTTGAAATAGCAGCTGAAGTTTCTGATTATGACAAAAATCTGAAACTGATGCTGGTTCCTGATTGGCTCCTGATTCAGTCGTCCAGGAAACCGTCCTGGTTCTGAAATCATCTGGATCTGAAGAGCAATTTGGCTTTTCTGACATCCTGAGCATTAAATGTCTGAGCTGACTGTTCTGATTCTGTTCCAGTTCCTCTGATCCGGTTTCTGTTTCAGGGATACCGACATTCCAAGGAGTACATCGCCACCCAGGGGCCGCTGCCGGAGACGCGCAACGATTTCTGGAAGATGGTTCTGCAGCAGAAGTCTCCCATCATCGTCATGCTGACGCAATGCAACGAGCGCCGCAGGGTGAGCAGCCGGTCCGGTCCAGTCCGGTCCGGTTCAAACTCACATCACCCTGTTTATTAGAAACACCTCTGGTCACCACTGGGTGGCGTTTTCTTACGAGCATGTCTTAGATCTACAGTCAAATGCAGGCTTGAGTCTGCCCCCTGCTGGATGGTGGTTGTATCTACATTCCTGCTCCTCCCAGCTGATGTTTTGTGTTTTTCCAGGTGAAGTGCGACCACTACTGGCCGTTCACAGACGAGCCGGTCATGTACGGCGACATCAGTGTGGAGATGCTTTCTGAGGAAGGTTCTCCAGAGTGGATCATCAGGAAGTTTCGACTTGGATATGTGAGTCCAATTCTCCTTCAGGACGTGGCTTTAAAGGTCCAATCAGAACTGCCATGACTCTCTGTTGCCCCCTGCAGGCGGACGAGACCCTGGACGTCCTCCACCTGAACTACACGTCGTGGCCGGATCACGGCGTTCCCACGGTCAACGCCATCGAGAGCATCCTGCAGTTTGTCCACATCGTCCGGCAGCAGGCCGACAGGACCAAAGACCCCATCATCGTCCACTGCAGGTCAGTCAGCAGCTGGTTTCGGATGGTCCAGTTCTGGTTTTGGTGTCATATAATCAGTCAGGTGACCTTGCAGAACCAGGCATATTAGAAACCAAGAAATGTTTATAGCTAGAGGTCGTTGGTTCTGCTGCCGACCCGTTAGAACCCAGATGTTTCTGTTCCAGCGCCGGGGTGGGCAGAACCGGAACCTTCATGGCCCTGGACCGCCTGATGCAGCACATCCGGGAACACGAGTTCGTGGACATCCTGGGCATGGTGTCGGACATGAGGTCCCACCGACTGTCCATGGTCCAGACCGAGGTCAGGACGGGTCCGGGCTTCAGCACCCAACACACACACACCCTCTAACACAATACAGACCGTGTGTGTGTGTGTGTGTGTGTGTGTGTGTGTGTGCAGGAGCAGTATGTCTTCATCCATCAGTGCGTCCTCCTGATGTGGCAGAAGAAGAAGCAGCAGTCCATCACATCGGATGTCATCTACGAGAACTCCAGCAAGACATAATGACTTGTGAGTCCAAGTCCAGGTAACCTTCGGCCGATACCGGTACCAGCTGATTCCGAACTGGTCTCAGAACCAGCTGCAGCAACTGATCCGTAGCTGGTTCTGAGCCGTCAGAACCAGTAAAGTCCACTGGTCTGGATAAGTTTATCATTTAGCAGCTAAATGAACAACCAGGTCAGTTGATTGAATAATTGGTAAAATGGTTGGTTGCTGGTTTCTTTAGTCGTGTGGTTTGGATCCCGACCAGTCGGTTGAATTTTGAATTTGTCCAGGATTTTTCCGGCTGAATGTCGGATCCTGAGTGTTCCCAGCAGATCCAGTTAGCATGCTAACTGGAAGCACTGGTGTGCTGACCAGGTTCTCCTCTGCACTGCTCGTTGTCTTGCAGGCGGCGATAGTGGTGACGGCGCTTCAGGCATCCACTCTCTGTAGAAGATGACCCGCTTCATCATCAGAACCAGAACATGACAGAGTGACCTTTGACCCCGGCTTTTATTTGACTCGGTGTCCCGGCGTTTGATGGAGTTCTGCCTTAAGGAACTTTCACTGACTGACCAGAACCAGAACCATTCAGGTTGATTCCAGCGACCCGCCACAATGCAGGACCTCTGACCTCTGACCTCTGGGGGTCTGAGTCAGCAGTTTTCCATTTGATGTCGTTTTTTTTATCTCAGGATTTGCTGGAAGCCTTCGCACCGACTTCCTTTGCTTTGTCACATTTAGTTTCTGCCTCAGTCGGCGCTGGCGGTTAGCAGGACGCTGATTGGACACTGCCATTAGAACTGATCCCAAAGCTGCAGAACCAGCAGAACCCCCAACACAGGAAGAGAACGGCCAGGTTGTTTACAGGACTGGGAGGACTGGGAGGACTGGGAATGACGCAGTTTAACTGCACTGAGGCGAAGGGAAGAACGAAACTTCGGAGCGATGGCTGCGTTTCCGTCGCTTTGCTTCAAACTGAAGAAGAGCTTCAGCACCGGCAGCAATGCTTCATCAGAACCGGAGGTTCAGAAAGAGGGAATTCTGGGAAATTCCAAGCAGCAGATCCGGTCCAGAGATCAGAACCGCAGCTGGAAATCAGCTGCTGGCTGAACCTCCTCCTTCTTACTGCCTGACCTTTGACCCTGCAGCTCCCCTGGATAGAAACAGTCCGCCAGAATAAATCCAATCAGCTTCACGCAGATTCAGAGATTAAACTCAATGCTCCAAAAATCACTTTCATTGGTGCGTCTGGATGACATAATCGCAGATGTTTGATTTCTCTAAATCTAAAATTCAAGTTTAAAGTCAAAATATTTAACAAGAAAAAAAGACCTAAAACATTTTTACCACCTTAAACCAGGAAGCTTAAGGTGGTAAAGATGAAACCAGTCAGTCTGATGAAAACATCTCTGGGATCAAAGCTAATCATGCTGTTCTCGTTTTTAACACTAGGTGGCAGTAAATGTTACTCATTGTATCTGTAAATCTGGAATGATCAAATATCTGTTTATTTTAATTCACAGAACATACTGGAGAAACATATTTTTAAACTCTGAATATAGAAAAACTAAATTATTTTTGGAGTTATAAAGACCTGGTGGGTAAAATTCAGGAATGTTTGGCGCCCCCTGGTGGCCGTTCTGTGAAGCGTCTCCTGTTTTTTCCATATCAAGTTTTGGTTTTTCATCCTTGTTCTGATTTTATGACTTGAAGGTTGGACTCGCTCTGGATCTCCGCTCCACGACTTTAGAGAATGTCTCCTGAACAGAGGCGATCTCGCCGAACCCAAACTACTACTCTGTATTCAGGAAGTGCACGGTGTCGTCAAAATAAAAGTTCAGCTTTCCCCATCTTTGCAGTTTTCAGCTGCAGAAACTAAGAGTTTTGGTTTTCATGGCCTCATTTTAAAATCTTTTTCTTCTAGTGGAACTGTATTAACAACAAAATCTGTTTTATCAAAAGTAACAGTCTTCATTGTTTCTGATTTTATTAAAAAATTGATCTCGGTAAAAATAGAACTGTATTCCATTACTAATGAAAATGTTTAATTTAAAGAATCAAGAGTTTTATATTTTCATGCTGATAACTTGCTGGAGTTCCACGTATTTATGATGCACCAGTGTTGATGCTGTGATGTCAGCTTTGTGTTGGTATTTAGATTTTGACAGCTGTTTGGTTACAAGTTCAGACTGAACTTTATTACACGTGGAGCTTTTGTTTTGGCGGGAATAAAACAGAGTGGAGCATTTTGAGGACACTGTGTTTTTGTACACAGCTTTTAGTGAATGTGGGAGTAAAGAAAAGCACAGTTTCTGTTGAGCAGCTTGGTGTTGTGGCCTTGTGGTTCCTCAGTCGCCTCAGTCTGCTCATGGCTCCATTTCACTGTTAGATATCAGATGAATTGTACATAAAACTGCTGATTAACTGCTCGTTATTACTCAGAACTTCTTGTGAAACTGTTGCTTTAGGCTTTTTTTCTACAGTTGTAAATGTAAATCTTGACTCTCAGAGGACTCTGAACATTTCACGGTTCTTTCTCTTGCTTAGTGTGTCCAGTCCAAACTCGTACGTCGTTGGTGCCATTTTTCTTGTGCATTGTGTCACTTACAGTTTGACCTGAAACTGTCACAGAATTTTAATGTGTGTTCAATTAAAATGTTGCAGATATCCATGTTGTCTCCTTATCAGTCCTGAGAAAAAGTTGTATAATTTGAAGTTACTGAAGCTGACACACAAGAAGGCTGTGCAGAATGGAGCGATCATTAAATGTGAGAAACAAAAGACTTAATCTGTCTGATAGTTGATAAACAATGAGAGCCTTCACAATGCCCCCAAAACACACTGCAATGTTTTTATGCTCACCATTTTTACCAGTTTTGACTCCATATTTTACACTGTTTCACCTCAACTTTGATATCATAGTAAACTATGTGCTATTTTACCTGATTTTCAACGTCATGCTCTGCTGTGCAACAATTTACTTAATTTTTTATGGCAGACTATATGATGTCATTTCAGACTGCACAGAATACTGTCTCAAATGAGGTAAAATGGTGCACAGCATTCTGTGCTGTGCACCATTTTATCTCATTTTCAATGACATACTATACTATGTATTATTTTACCTGTTTCTCGACATCAGCTTCAACTGTTTTTATCTAAGAGATTTTGGTGTGTAAGTTCTGTACATGATGCGAGCTATGATGATAGGAGGTTAAATGTGTATGGTGGTTTTATACATATATATACAGTACAGACCAAAGGTTTGGACACACTTTCTAATTGAATTCAATAGGAAGGTGTGTCCAAACTTTGGGTCTGTACTTTATATAGATGCTATACTATGCTACAATTTACCTGATTTTCAAAGTAATACTGTAGTATGTCGAAAACATGAAAAATTTAGTCATAGTATAGTATGACGTCGAAAATATGAAAAATTTAGTCATAGTATAGTATGACGTCGAAAACATGAAATATTTAGTCATAGGTTAGTATGACGTCGAAAACATGAAAAATTTAGTCATAGGTTAGTATGACGTCGAAAATATGAAAAATTTAGTCATAGTATAGTATGACGTGCGAAAACATGAAAAGTTTAGTCATAGTATAGTATGACGTCGAAAACATGAAAAATTTAGTCATAGTATAGTATGACGTCGAAAATATGAAAAATTTAGTCATAGGTTAGTATGACGTCGAAAATATGAAATATTTAGTCATAGGTTAGTATGACGTCAAAAAGATGAAAAATTTAGTCATAGTATAGTATGATGTCGAAAACATGAAAAATTTGGTCATAGGTTAGTATGTCGTCCGAAACATGAAAAATTTGGTCATAGGTTAGTATGTCGTCCGAAACATGAAAAATTTGGTCATAGGTTAGTATGACGTCCGAAACATGAAAAGTTTAGTCATAGTATAGTATGACGTCGAAAACATGAAAAATTTAGTCATAGTATAGTATGACGTCGAAAATATGAAAAATTTAGTCATAGGTTAGTATGACGTCGAAAATATGAAAAATTTAGTCATAGGTTAGTATGACGTCAAAAATATGAAAAATTTAGTCATAGGTTAGTATGACGTCGAAAATATGAAAAATTTAGTCATAGGTTAGTATGACGTCCGAAACATGAAAAATTTGGTCATAGGTTAGTATGACGTCGTAAACTTGAAAAATTTGGTCATAGTATAGTATGATGTCCGAAACATGAAAAATTTGGTCATAGGTTAGTATGACGTCCGAAACATGAAAAATTTGGTCATAGGTTAGTATGACGTCCGAAACATGAAAAATTTGGTCATAGGTTAGTATGACGTCCGAAACATGAAAAATTTGGTCATAGGTTAGTATGACGTCCGAAACATGAAAAATTTGGTCATAGGTTAGTATGTCGTCCGAAACATGAAAAATTTGGTCATAGGTTAGTATGTCGTCCGAAACATGAAAAATTTGGTCATAGGTTAGTATGACGTCGAAAACCTGAAACATTTGGTCATAGGTTAGTATGACGTCGAAAAGATGAAAAATTTAGTCATAGGTTAGTATGACGTCGAAAACATGAAAAGTTTAGTCATAGTTTAGTATGACGTCGAAAAGATGAAAAATTTAGTCATAGGTTAGTATGACGTCGAAAAGATGAAAAATTTAGTCATAGTATAGTATGATGTCGAAAACATGAAAAATTTAGTCATAGGTTAGTATGAAGTCAAAAACATGAAAAATTTAGTCATAGGTTAGTATGACGTCGAAAACATGAAAAATTTAGTCATAGTATAGTATGATGTCGAAAACATGAAAAATTTAGTCATAGGTTAGTATGAAGTCAAAAACATGAAAAATTTAGTCATAGGTTAGTATGACGTCGAAAACATGAAATATTTAGTCATAGGTTAGTATGACGTCGAAAAGATGAAAAATTTAGTCATAGGTTAGTATGACGTCGAAAAGATGAAAAATTTAGTCATAGTATAGTATGACGTCGAAAACATGAAATATTTAGTCATAGGTTAGTATGACGTCGAAAAGATGAAAAATTTGGTCATAGGTTAGTATGACGTCCGAAACATGAAAAATTTGGTCATAGGTTAGTATGACGTCCGAAACATGAAAAATTTGGTCATAGGTTAGTATGTCGTCCGAAACATGAAAAATTTGGTCATAGGTTAGTATGACGTCCGAAACATGAAAAATTTGGTCATAGGTTAGTATGACGTCGAAAAGATGAAAAATTTTGTCATAGTATAGTATGACGTCAAAAAGATGAAAAATTTAGTCATAGTATAGTATGACGTGCGAAAAGATGAAAAATTTAGTCATAGGTTAGTATGACGTCGAAAACATGAAAAATTTGGTCATAGGTTAGTATGACGTCCGAAACATGAAAAATTTGGTCATAGGTTAGTATGACGTCCGAAACATGAAAAATTTGGTCATAGGTTAGTATGACGTCGAAAACTTGAAAAATTTGGTCATAGGTTAGTATGTCGTCCGAAACATGAAAAATTTGGTCATAGGTTAGTATGACGTCCGAAACATGAAAAATTTGGTCATAGGTTAGTATGACGTCCGAAACATGAAAAATTTGGTCATAGGTTAGTATGACGTCGAAAACTTGAAAAATTTAGTCATAGTATAGTATGACGTCGAAAACATGAAAAATTTAGTCATAGATTAGTATGACGTCGAAAACTAGAAAAATTTAGTCATAGGTTAGTATGACGTCGAAAAGATGAAAAATTTAGTCATAGTATAGTATGACGTCGAAAACATGAAAAATTTAGTCATAGGTTAGTATGACGTCGAAAACAAGAAAAATTTAGTCATAGGTTAGTATGACGTCGAAAATATGAAAAATTTAGTCATAGGTTAGTATGACGTCCGAAACATGAAAAATTTGGTCATAGGTTAGTATGACGTCGAAAACTTGAAAAATTTGGTCATAGGTTAGTATGTCGTCCGAAACATGAAAAATTTGGTCATAGGTTAGTATGACGTCCGAAACATGAAAAATTTGGTCATAGGTTAGTATGACGTGTGAAAAGATGAAAAGTTTAGTCATAGGTTAGTATGACGTCGAAAACTAGAAAAATTTAGTCATAGTATAGTATGACGTCGAAAACATGAAAAATTTAGTCATAGATTAGTATGACGTCGAAAACTAGAAAAATTTAGTCATAGTATAGTATGACGTCGAAAACATGAAAAATTTAGTCATAGATTAGTATGACGTCGAAAACTAGAAAAATTTAGTCATAGTATAGTATGACGTCGAAAACATGAAAAATTTAGTCATAGTATAGTATGACGTCGAAAACATGAAAAATTTAGTCATAGTATAGTATGACGTGCGAAAAGATGAAAAATTTAGTCATAGGTTAGTATGACGTCCGAAACATGAAAAATTTTGTCATAGGTTAGTATGACGTCGGAAAGATGAAAAATTTAGTCATAGTATAGTATGACGTCGAAAACTAGAAAAATTTAGTCATAGTATAGTATGACGTGCGAAAACTTGAAAAATTTGGTCATAGGTTAGTATGACGTCCGAAACATGAAAAATTTGGTCATAGGTTAGTATGACGTTCGACACATGAAAAATTTGGTCATAGGTTAGTATGACGTCGAAAATATGAAAAATTTAGTCATAGGTTAGTATGACGTCCGAAACATGAAAAATTTGGTCATAGGTTAGTATGACGTCGAAAAGATGAAAAAGTTAGTCATAGGTTAGTATGACGTCGAAAAGATGAAAAATGTAGTCATAGGTTAGTATGACGTCAAAAAGATGAAAAATTTAGTCATAGGTTAGTATGACGTCGAAAACATTAAAAATTTAGTCATAGGTTAGTATGACGTCGAAAACTAGAAAAATTTAGTCATAGTATAGTATGACGTCGAAAACATGAAAAATTTAGTCATAGTATAGTACGACGTCGAAAAGATGAAAAATTTAGTCATAGTATAGTACGACGTCGAAAAGATGAAAAATTTAGTCATAGGTTAGTATGACGTCGAAAACATTAAAAATTTAGTCATAGGTTAGTATGACGTCGAAAAGATGAAAAAGTTAGTCATAGGTTAGTATGACGTCGAAAAGATGAAAAATGTAGTCATAGGTTAGTATGACGTCAAAAAGATGAAAAATTTAGTCATAGGTTAGTATGACGTCGAAAACATTAAAAATTTAGTCATAGGTTAGTATGACGTCGAAAAGATGAAAAATGTAGTCATAGGTTAGTATGATGTCGAAAAGATGAAAAATTTAGTCATAGTATAGTATGACGTCGAAAACTAGAAAAATTTAGTCATAGTACAGTATGACGTGCGAAAACATGAAATATTTAGTCATAGGTTAGTATGACGTCGAAAAGATGAAAAATTTAGTCATAGGTTAGTATGACGTCGAAAAGATGAAAAATTTAGTCATAGGTTAGTATGACGTCGAAAACATGAAAAATTTAGTCATAGTATAGTATGACGTCGAAAAGATGAAAAGTTTAGTCATAGGTTAGTATGACGTCGAAAAGATGAAAAATTTAGTCATAGGTTAGTATGACGTCGAAAACATTAAAAATTTAGTCATAGGTTAGTATGACGTCGAAAAGATGAAAAAGTTAGTCATAGGTTAGTATGACGTCGAAAAGATGAAAAATGTAGTCATAGGTTAGTATGACGTCGAAAAGATGAAAAATTTAGTCATAGGTTAGTATGACGTCAAAAAGATGAAAAATTTAGTCATAGTATAGTATGACGTCGAAAACATTAAAAATTTAGTCATAGGTTAGTATGACGTCGAAAAGATGAAAAAGTTAGTCATAGGTTAGTATGACGTCGAAAAGATGAAAAATGTAGTCATAGGTTAGTATGACGTCAAAAAGATGAAAAATTTTGTCATAGTATAGTATGACGTGCGAAAAGATGAAAAATTTAGTCATAGGTTAGTATGACGTCGAAAAGATGAAAAATTTAGTCACAGTATAGTATGACGTCGAAAACTAGAAAAATTTAGTCATAGGTTAGTATGACGTCGAAAACATGAAATATTTAGTCATAGGTTAGTATAACGTCAAAAAGATGAAAAATTTAGTCATAGGTTAGTATGACGTCGAAAAGATGAAAAATTTAGTCATAGTATAGTATGACGTGTGAAAAGATGAAAAATTTAGTCATAGTATAGTATGACGTCGAAAAGATGAAAAATTTAGTCATAGTATAGTATGACGTGCGAAAAGATGAAAAATTTAGTCATAGATTAGTATGACGTCGAAAAGATGAAAAATTTAGTCATAGTATAGTATGACGTCGAAAAGATGAAAAATTTAGTCATAGGTTAGTATGACGTCGAAAACATGAAATATTTAGTCATAGGTTAGTATAACGTCAAAAAGATGAAAAATTTAGTCATAGGTTAGTATGACGTCGAAAACATGAAAAATTTGGTCATAGGTTAGTATGACGTCCGAAACATGAAAAATTTGGTCATAGGTTAGTATGACGTCCGAAACATGAAAATTTGGTCATAGGTTAGTATGACGTCCGAAACATGAAAAATTTGGTCATAGGTTAGTATGTCGTCCGAAACATGAAAAATTTGGTCATAGGTTAGTATGACGTCCGAAACATGAAAAATTTGGTCATAGGTTAGTATGTCGTCCGAAACATGAAAAATTTAGTCATAGGTTAGTATGACGTCGAAAACATGAAAAGTTTAGTCATAGTATAGTATGACGTCGAAAACATTAAAAATTTAGTCATAGGTTAGTATGACGTCGAAAACATGAAATATTTAGTCATAGGTTAGTATAACGTCAAAAAGATGAAATATTTAGTCATAGGTTAGTATGACGTCGAAAAGATGAAAAATTTAGTCATAGTATAGTATGACGTGTGAAAAGATGAAAAATTTAGTCATAGTATAGTATGACGTCGAAAACATTAAAAATTTAGTCATAGGTTAGTATGACGTCGAAAACATGAAATATTTAGTCATAGGTTAGTATAACGTCAAAAAGATGAAATATTTAGTCATAGGTTAGTATGACGTCGAAAAGATGAAAAATTTAGTCATAGTATAGTATGACGTCGAAAACATTAAAAATTTAGTCATAGGTTAGTATAACGTCAAAAAGATGAAAAATTTAGTCATAGGTTAGTATGACGTCGAAAAGATGAAAAATTTAGTCATAGTATAGTATGACGTCGAAAACATTAAAAATTTAGTCATAGGTTAGTATGACGTCGAAAACATGAAATATTTAGTCATAGGTTAGTATAACGTCAAAAAGATGAAAAATTTAGTCATAGTATAGTATGACGTCGAAAACATGAAAAGTTTAGTCATAGGTAGTATGACGTCGAAAAGATGAAAAATTTAGTCATAGGTTAGTATGACGTCGAAAAGATGAAAAATTTAGTCATAGGTTAGTATGACGTCAAAAAGATGAAAAGTTTAGTCATAGGTTAGTATGACGTCGAAAAGATGAAAAATTTAGTCATAGGTTAGTATGACGTCGAAAACATGAAATATTTAGTCATAGGTTAGTACGACGTCGAAAAGATGAAAAATTTAGTCATAGGTTAGTATGACGTCGAAAACATTAAAAATTTAGTCATAGGTTAGTATGACGTCGAAAACATTAAAAATTTAGTCATAGGTTAGTATGTCGTCCGAAACATGAAAAATTTGGTCATAGGTTAGTATGACGTCCGAAACATGAAAAATTTGGTCATAGGTTAGTATGACGTCGAAAATATGAAAAATTTAGTCATAGGTTAGTATGACGTCGAAAAGATGAAAAATTTAGTCAGTATAGTATGACGTCGAAAAGATGAAAAATTTAGTCATAGGTTAGTATGACGTCGAAAAGATGAAAAATTTAGTCATAGTATAGTATGACGTGCGAAAAGATGAAAAATTTAGTCATAGGTTAGTATGACGTGTGAAAAGATGAAAAATTTAGTCATAGTATAGTATGACGTCGAAAACATTAAAAATTTAGTCATAGGTTAGTATGACGTCGAAAAGATGAAAAATTTAGTCATAGGTTAGTATGACGTCGAAAAGATGAAAAATTTAGTCATAGTATAGTATGACGTCGAAAAGATGAAAAATTTAGTCATAGGTTAGTATGACGTCGAAAAGATGAAAAATTTAGTCATAGTATAGTATGACGTCGAAAACATGAAAAATTTTGTCATAGGTTAGTATGACGTCGAAAAGATGAAAAATTTAGTCAGTATAGTATCACGTCGAAAACATGAAAAATTTTGTCATAGGTTAGTATGACGTCGAAAAGATGAAAAATTTAGTCATAGTATAGTATCACGTCGAAAACATGAAAAATTTTGTCATAGGTTAGTATGACGTCGAAAAGATGAAAAATTTAGTCATAGGTTAGTATGACGTCGAAAAGATGAAAAATTTAGTCATAGTATAGTATGACGTGCGAAAAGATGAAAAATTTAGTCATAGGTTAGTATGACGTCGAAAATATGAAAAATTTAGTCATAGTATAGTATGACGTCGAAAACATGAAAAATTTTGTCATAGGTTAGTATGACGTCGAAAAGATGAAAAATTTAGTCATAGTATAGTATGACGTCGAAAACATGAAAAATTTTGTCATAGGTTAGTATGACGTCCGAAACATGAAAAATTTGGTCATAGGTTAGTATGACGTCGAAAACATGAAAAATTTAGTCATAGGTTAGTATGACGTCGAAAACATGAAAAATTTAGTCATAGGTTAGTATGACGTCGAAAAGATGAAAAATTTAGTCATAGTATAGTATGACGTCGAAAAGATGAAAAATTTAGTCATAGTATAGTATGACGTCGAAAAGATGAAAAATTTAGTCATAGGTTAGTATGACGTCGAAAACATGAAAAATTTAGTCATAGTATAGTATGACGTCGAAAACATGAAAAATTTTGTCATAGGTTAGTATGACGTCCGAAACATGAAAAATTTGGTCATAGGTTAGTATGACGTCCGAAACATGAAAAATTTGGTCATAGGTTAGTATGACGTCCGAAACATGAAAAATTTAGTCATAGTATAGTATGACGTGCGAAAAGATGAAAAATTTAGTCATAGGTTAGTATGACGTCGAAAAGATGAAAAATTTAGTCATAGTATAGTATGACGTCGAAAAGATGAAAAATTTAGTCATAGTATAGTATGACGTCGAAAACATGAAAAATTTAGTCATAGGTTAGTATGACGTCGAAAAGATGAAAAATTTAGTCATAGTATAGTATGACGTCGAAAAGATGAAAAATTTAGTCATAGTATAGTATGACGTGCGAAAAGATGAAAAATTTAGTCATAGGTTAGTATGACGTCGAAAAGATGAAAAATTTCGTCAGGTTAGTATGACGTCGAAAAGATGAAAAATTTAGTCATAGTATAGTATGACGTCGAAAACATGAAAAATTTAGTCATAGGTTAGTATGACGTCGAAAAGATAAAAATTTTAGTCATAGTATAGTATGACGTCGAAAAGATGAAAAATTTAGTCATAGTATAGTATGATGTCGAAAAGATGAAAAATTTACTAATAGTATAGTATGACGTCGAAAACATGAAAAATTTAGTCATAGTTTAGTATGACGTCGAAAACATGAAAAATTTAGTCATAGGTTAGTATGACGTCGAAAAGATGAAAAATTTAGTCATAGTATAGTATGACGTCGAAAAGATGAAAAATTTAGTCATAGTATAGTATGATGTCGAAAAGATGAAAAATTTAGTCATAGTATAGTATGATGTCGAAAAGATGAAAAATTTAGTCATAGTATAGTATGATGTCGAAAAGATGAAAAATTTAGTCATAGGTTAGTATGACGTAGAAAACATGAAAAATTTAGTCATAGGTTAGTATGACGTCGAAAAGATGAAAAATTTAGTCAGTATAGTATGACGTCGAAAACATGAAAAATTTAGTCATAGTATAGTATGACGTCGAAAAGATGAAAAATTTAGTCATAGGTTAGTATGACGTCGAAAACATGAAAAATTTAGTCATAGGTTAGTATGACGTCGAAAAGATGAAAAATTTAGTCAGTATAGTATGACGTCGAAAACATGAAAAATTTAGTCATAGTATAGTATGACGTCGAAAAGATGAAAAATTTAGTCATAGGTTAGTATGACGTCGAAAACATGAAAAATTTAGTCATAGGTTAGTATGACGTCGAAAAGATGAAAAATTTAGTCATAGTATAGTATGACGTCGAAAAGATGAAAAATTTAGTCAGTATAGTATGACGTCGAAAAGATGAAAAATTTAGTCATAGTATAGTATGACGTCGAAAAGATGAAAAATTTAGTCATAGGTTAGTATGACGTCGATAACATGAAAAATTTAGTCATAGGTTAGTATGACGTCGAAAACATGAAAAATTTAGTCATAGTATAGTATGACGTCAAAAACATGAAAAATTTAGTCATAGGTTAGTATGACGTCGAAAAGATGAAAAATTTTGTCATAGTATAGTATGACGTAGAAAAGATAAAAATTTTAGTCATAGTATAGTATGACGTCGAAAACATGAAAAATTTAGTCATAGTATAGTATGATGTCGAAAAGATGAAAAATTTAGTCATAGTATAGTATGACGTCGAAAACATGAAAAATTTAGTCATAGTATAGTATGACGTCGAAAAGATGAAAAATTTAGTCATAGGTTAGTATGACGTCGAAAAGATGAAAAATTTAGTCAGTATAGTATGACGTCGAAAACATGAAAAATTTAGTCATAGTATAGTATGACGTCGAAAAGATGAAAAATTTAGTCATAGGTTAGTATGACGTCGAAAACATGAAAAATTTAGTCATAGGTTAGTATGACGTCGAAAAGATGAAAAATTTAGTCATAGTATAGTATGACGTCGAAAAGATGAAAAATTTAGTCATAGTATAGTATGACGTCGAAAAGATGAAAAATTTAGTCATAGTATAGTATGACGTCGAAAACATGAAAAATTTAGTCATAGGTTAGTATGACGTCGAAAACATGAAAAATTTAGTCATAGTATAGTATGACGTCGAAAACATGAAAAATTTAGTCATAGGTTAGTATGACGTCGAAAAGATGAAAAATTTAGTCATAGTATAGTATGATGTCGAAAAGATGAAAAATTTAGTCATAGTATAGTATGACGTAGAAAAGATAAAAATTTTAGTCATAGTATAGTATGACGTCGAAAACATGAAAAATTTAGTCATAGTATAGTATGATGTCGAAAAGATGAAAAATTTAGTCATAGTATAGTATGACGTCGAAAACATGAAAAATTTAGTCATAGTATAGTATGACGTCGAAAAGATGAAAAATTTAGTCATAGGTTAGTATGACGTAGAAAACATGAAAAATTTAGTCATAGGTTAGTATGACGTCGAAAAGATGAAAAATTTAGTCAGTATAGTATGACGTCGAAAAGATGAAAAATTTAGTCATAGTATAGTATGACGTCGAAAAGATGAAAAATTTAGTCATAGGTTAGTATGACGTCGAAAACATGAAAAATTTAGTAATAGGTTAGTATGTCGAAAAGATGAAAAATTTAGTCAGTATAGTATGACGTCGAAAAGATGAAAAATTTAGTCATAGTATAGTATGACGTCGAAAAGATGAAAAATTTAGTCATAGGTTAGTATGACGTCGAAAACATGAAAAATTTAGTCATAGGTTAGTATGACGTCGAAAACATGAAAAATTTAGTCATAGGTTAGTATGACGTCGAAAAGATGAAAAATTTAGTCATAGGTTAGTATGACGTCGAAAACATGAAAAGTTTAGTCATAGTTTAGTATGACGTCGAAAAGATGAAAAATTTAGTCATAGGTTAGTATGACGTCGAAAAGATGAAAAATTTAGTCATAGTATAGTATGATGTCGAAAACATGAAAAATTTAGTCATAGGTTAGTATGACGTCGAAAACATGAAAAATTTAGTCATAGGTTAGTATGACGTCGAAAACATGAAAAATTTAGTCATAGTATAGTATGATGTCGAAAAGATGAAAAATTTGGTCATAGGTTAGTATGACGTCCGAAACATGAAAAATTTGGTCATAGGTTAGTATGACGTCCGAAACATGAAAAATTTGGTCATAGGTTAGTATGTCGTCCGAAACATGAAAAATTTGGTCATAGGTTAGTATGACGTCGAAAAGATGAAAAATTTAGTCATAGTATAGTATGACGTCGAAAACATGAAATATTTAGTCATAGGTTAGTATGACGTCGAAAAGATGAAAAATGTAGTCATAGGTTAGTATGACGTCGAAAACATGAAAAATTTAGTCATAGGTTAGTATGACGTCGAAAAGATGAAAAGTTTAGTCATAGGTTAGTATGACGTCGAAAAGATGAAAAATTTGGTCATAGGTTAGTATGACGTCCGAAACATGAAAAATTTGGTCATAGGTTAGTATGACGTCCGAAACATGAAAAATTTGGTCATAGGTTAGTATGACGTCGAAAACTTGAAAAATTTGGTCATAGGTTAGTATGTCGTCCGAAACATGAAAAATTTGGTCATAGGTTAGTATGACGTCAAAAAGATGAAAAGTTTAGTCATAGGTTAGTATGACGTCAAAAAGATGAAAAATTTAGTCATAGGTTAGTATGACGTGTGAAAAGATGAAAAGTTTAGTCATAGGTTAGTATGACGTCGAAAACTAGAAAAATTTAGTCATAGTATAGTATGACGTCGAAAACATGAAAAATTTAGTCATAGATTAGTATGACGTCGAAAACTAGAAAAATTTAGTCATAGTATAGTATGACGTCGAAAACATGAAAAATTTAGTCATAGATTAGTATGACGTCGAAAACTAGAAAAATTTAGTCATAGTATAGTATGACGTCGAAAACATGAAAAATTTAGTCATAGTATAGTATGACGTCGAAAACATGAAAAATTTAGTCATAGTATAGTATGACGTGCGAAAAGATGAAAAATTTAGTCATAGGTTAGTATGACGTCGAAAAGATGAAAAATTTTGTCATAGGTTAGTATGACGTCGGAAAGATGAAAAATTTAGTCATAGTATAGTATGACGTCGAAAACTAGAAAAATTTAGTCATAGTATAGTATGACGTGCGAAAACATGAAATATTTAGTCATAGGTTAGTATGACGTCGAAAAGATGAAAAATTTGGTCATAGGTTAGTATGTCGTCCGAAACATGAAAAATTTGGTCATAGGTTAGTATGTCGTCCGAAACATGAAAAATTTGGTCATAGGTTAGTATGACGTCCGAAACATGAAAAATTTGGTCATAGGTTAGTATGACGTCGAAAATATGAAAAATTTAGTCATAGGTTAGTATGACGTCGAAAATATGAAAAATTTGGTCATAGGTTAGTATGACGTCCGAAACATGAAAAATTTGGTCATAGGTTAGTATGACGTCCGAAACATGAAAAATTTGGTCATAGGTTAGTATGACGTCGAAAACTTGAAAAATTTGGTCATAGGTTAGTATGACGTCGAAAACTTGAAAAATTTGGTCATAGTATAGTACGACGTCGAAAAGATGAAAAATTTAGTCATAGTATAGTACGACGTCGAAAAGATGAAAAATTTAGTCATAGGTTAGTATGACGTCGAAAACATTAAAAATTTAGTCATAGGTTAGTATGACGTCGAAAAGATGAAAAAGTTAGTCATAGGTTAGTATGACGTCGAAAACATGAAAAATTTGGTCATAGGTTAGTATGTCGTCCGAAACATGAAAAATTTGGTCATAGGTTAGTATGACGTCCGAAACATGAAAAATTTGGTCATAGGTTAGTATGACGTCGAAAATATGAAAAATTTAGTCATAGGTTAGTATGACGTCAAAAATATGAAAAATTTAGTCATAGGTTAGTATGATGTCGAAAAGATGAAAAATTTAGTCATAGTATAGTATGACGTCGAAAACTAGAAAAATTTAGTCATAGTATAGTATGACGTGCGAAAACATGAAATATTTAGTCATAGGTTAGTATGACGTCGAAAAGATGAAAAATTTAGTCATAGGTTAGTATGACGTCGAAAAGATGAAAAATTTAGTCATAGGTTAGTATGAAAAACATGAAAAATTTAGTCATAGTATAGTATGACGTCGAAAAGATGAAAAGTTTAGTCATAGGTTAGTATGACGTCGAAAAGATGAAAAATTTAGTCATAGGTTAGTATGACGTCGAAAACATTAAAAATTTAGTCATAGGTTAGTATGACGTCGAAAAGATGAAAAATTTAGTCATAGGTTAGTATGACGTCGAAAAGATGAAAAATGTAGTCATAGGTTAGTATGACGTCAAAAAGATGAAAAATTTTGTCATAGTATAGTATGACGTGCGAAAAGATGAAAAATTTAGTCATAGGTTAGTATGACGTCGAAAAGATGAAAAATTTAGTCACAGTATAGTATGACGTCGAAAACTAGAAAAATTTAGTCATAGGTTAGTATGACGTCGAAAACATGAAATATTTAGTCATAGGTTAGTATAACGTCAAAAATATGAAAAATTTAGTCATAGGTTAGTATGACGTCGAAAAGATGAAAAATTTAGTCATAGTATAGTATGACGTGTGAAAAGATGAAAAATTTAGTCATAGTATAGTATGACGTCGAAAAGATGAAAAATTTAGTCATAGTATAGTATGACGTGCGAAAAGATGAAAAATTTAGTCATAGATTAGTATGACGTCGAAAAGATGAAAAATTTAGTCATAGTATACTATGACGTCGAAAACTAGAAAAATTTAGTCATAGTATAGTATGACGTCGAAAAGATGAAAAATTTAGTCATAGGTTAGTATGACGTCGAAAACATGAAATATTTAGTCATAGGTTAGTATAACGTCAAAAAGATGAAAAATTTAGTCATAGGTTAGTATGACGTCGAAAAGATGAAAAATTTAGTCATAGTATAGTATGACGTCGAAAACATTAAAAATTTAGTCATAGGTTAGTATGACGTCGAAAACATGAAAAGTTTAGTCATAGGTTAGTACGACGTCGAAAAGATGAAAAATTTAGTCATAGGTTAGTACGACGTCGAAAACATTAAAAATTTAGTCATAGGTTAGTATGACGTCGAAAAGATGAAAAATTTAGTCATAGGTTAGTATGACGTCGAAAAGATGAAAAATTTAGTCATAGGTTAGTATGACGTCGAAAAGATGAAAAATTTAGTCATAGTATAGTATGACGTCGAAAAGATGAAAAATTTAGTCATAGGTTAGTATGACGTCGAAAAGATGAAAAATTTAGTCATAGGTTAGTATGACGTCGAAAACATGAAAAATTTAGTCATAGGTTAGTATGACGTCGAAAACATGAAAAATTTAGTCATAGTATAGTATGACGTCGAAAAGATGAAAAATTTAGTCATAGGTTAGTATGACGTCGAAAACATGAAAAATTTAGTCATAGGTTAGTATGACGTCGAAAACATGAAAAATTTAGTCATAGTATAGTATGACGTCGAAAACATTAAAAATTTAGTCATAGGTTAGTATGACGTCGAAAACATGAAATATTTAGTCATAGGTCAGTATAACGTCAAAAAGATGAAATATTTAGTCATAGGTTAGTATGACGTCGAAAAGATGAAAAATTTAGTCATAGTATAGTATGACGTGTGAAAAGATGAAAAATTTAGTCATAGTATAGTATGACGTCGAAAACATTAAAAATTTAGTCATAGGTTAGTATGACGTCGAAAACATGAAATATTTAGTCATAGGTTAGTATAACGTCAAAAAGATGAAATATTTAGTCATAGGTTAGTATGACGTCGAAAAGATGAAAAATTTAGTCATAGTATAGTATGACGTCGAAAACATGAAAAATTTAGTCATAGGTTAGTATGACGTCGAAAACATGAAAAATTTAGTCATAGGTTAGTATGACGTCGAAAAGATGAAAAATTTAGTCATAGTATAGTATGACGTCGAAAACATGAAAAATTTAGTCATAGGTTAGTATGACGTCGAAAACATGAAAAATTTAGTCATAGTATAGTATGACGTCGAAAACATGAAAAATTTAGTCATAGTATAGTATGACGTCGAAAACATGAAAAATTTAGTCATAGTATAGTATGACGTCGAAAAGATGAAAAATTTAGTCATAGTATAGTATGACGTCGAAAACATGAAAAATTTAGTCATAGTATAGTATGACGTCAAAATCATGAAAAATTTTGTCATAGTATAGTATGTCGTCGAAATTATGAAAAATTTAGTCATAGTATAGTATGACGTCGAAAATATGAAAAATTTAGTCATAGGTTAGTATGACGTCGAAAATATGAAAAATTTAGTCATAGTATAGTATGACGTCAAAATCATGAAAAATTTAGTCATAGTATAGTATGACGTCGAAATCATGAAAAATTTAGTCATAGTATAGTATGACGTCGAAAATATGAAAAATTTGGTCATAGGTTAGTATGACGTCCGAAACATGAAAAATTTGGTCATAGGTTAGTATGACGTCGAAAATATGAAAAATTTAGTCATAGGTTAGTATGACGTCAAAAATATGAAAAATTTAGTCATAGGTTAGTATGACGTCGAAAATATGAAAAATTTAGTCATAGTATAGTATGTCGTCGAAATTATGAAAAATTTAGTCATAGTATAGTATGACGTCGAAAATATGAAAAATTTAGTCATAGTATAGTATGACGTCGAAAATATGAAAAATTTAGTCATAGTATAGTATGACGTCGAAAATATGAAAAATTTAGTCATAGTATAGTATGACGTCAAAATCATGAAAAATTTAGTCATAGTATAGTATGACGTCGAAAATATGAAAAATTCAGTCATAGTATAGTATGACGTCAAAATTATGAAAAATTTTGTCATAGTATAGTATGGCGTCAAAATATGAAAAATTTAGGTCATAGTATAGTATGACGTCGAAACATGAAAAATTTAGTCATAGTATAGTATGACGTCAAAAAACATGAAAAATTTAGTCATAGTATAGTATGACGTCGAAAATATGAAAAAATTTAGTCATAGTATAGTATGACGTCGAAAACATGAAAATCTAGTCATAGTATAGTATGACGTCGAAATTATGAAAAATTTAGTCATAGTATAGTATGACGTCAAATTATGAAAAATTTAGTCATAGTATAGTATGACGTCGAAAACATGAAAAATTCAGTCATAGTATAGTATGACGTCGAAATTATGAAAAATTTAGTCATAATATAGTATGACGTCAAAATCATGAAAAATTTTGTCATAGTATAGTATGTCGTCGAAATTATGAAAAATTTAGTCATAGTATAGTATGACGTCGAAAATATGAAAAATTTAGTCATAGTATAGTATGTCGAAATTATGAAAAATTTGGTCATAGTACAGTATGATGTCGAAAACATGAAAAATTTAGTCATAGTATAGTATGACGTCGAAATCATGAAAAATTTAGTCATAGTATAGTATGACGTCGAAAATATGAAAAATTTGGTCATAGTATAGTATGACGTCAAAATCATGAAAAATTTAGTCATAGTATAGTATGACGTCGAAATCATGAAAAATTTAGTCATAGTATAGTATGACGTCGAAAATATGAAAAATTTGGTCATAGTATAGTATGACGTCGAAAATATGAAAAATTTGGTCATAGTATAGTATGACGTCGAAAATATGAAAAATTTGGTCATAGTATAGTATGACGTCGAAAATATGAAAAATTTAGTCATAGTATAGTATGACGTCGAAATCATGAAAAATTTAGTCATAGTATAGTATGACGTCGAAAATATGAAAAATTTGGTCATAGTATAGTATGACGTCAAAATCATGAAAAATTTGGTCATAGGTTAGTATGACGTCCGAAACATGAAAAATTTGGTCATAGGTTAGTATGTCGTCCGAAACATGAAAAATTTGGTCATAGGTTAGTATGACGTCCGAAACATGAAAAATTTGGTCATAGGTTAGTATGTCGTCGAAATAATGAAAAATTTAGTCATAGTATAGTATGTCGTCGAAAATATGAAAAATTTAGTCATAGGTTAGTATGACGTCGAAATCATGAAAAATTTAGTCATAGTATAGTATGACGTCGAAATCATGAAAAATTTAGTCATAGTATAGTATGACGTCGAAAACATGAAAAATTTGGTCATAGGTTAGTATGACGTCCGAAACATGAAAAATTTGGTCATAGGTTAGTATGTCGTCCGAAACATGAAAAATTTGGTCATAGGTTAGTATGTCGTCCGAAACATGAAAAATTTGGTCATAGGTTAGTATGTCGTCCGAAACATGAAAAATTTGGTCATAGGTTAGTATGACGTCCGAAACATGAAAAATTTGGTCATAGGTTAGTATGACGCCGAAATTATGTAAAATTTAGTCATAGTATAGTATGTCGTCGAAATTATGAAAAATTTAGTCATAGTATAGTATGACGTCGAAAATATGAAAAATTTGGTCATAGTATAGTATGTCGTCGAAATCATGAAAAATTTAGTCATAGTATAGTATGACGTCGAAAATAGGAAAAATTTGGTCATAGTATAGTATGATGTCGAAAACATGAAGAATTTAGTCATAGTATAGTATGACGTCAAAATCATGAAAAATTTAGTCATAGGTTAGTATGACCTCGAAAATATGAAAAATTTAGTCATAGGTTAGTATGACGCCGAAAATATGAAAAATTTGGTCATAGTATAGTATGTCGTCGAAATTATGAAAAATTTAGTCATAGTATAGTATGTCGTCGAAATTATGAAAAATTTAGTCATAGTATAGTATGACGTCGAAATCATGAAAAATTTAGTCATAGTATAGTATGACGTCGAAAATATGAAAAATTTGGTCATAGGTTAGTATGACGTCGAAAATATGAAAAATTTAGTCATAGTATAGTATGACGTCGAAATCATGAAAAATTTGGTCATAGTATAGTATGACGTCGAAAATATGAAAAATTTAGTCATAGTATAGTATGACGTCAAAATCATGAAAAATTTAGTCATAGGTTAGTATGTCGTCGAAATTATGAAAAATTTAGTCATAGTATAGTATGACGTCGAAAATATGAAAAATTTGGTCATAGTATAGTATGACGTCGAAAATATGAAAAATTTGGTCATAGTATAGTATGACGTCAAAATCATGAAAAATTTAGTCATAGGTTAGTATGACCTCGAAAATATGAAACATTTAGTCATAGGTTAGTATGACCTCAAAAATATGAAAAATTTAGTCATAGGTTAGTATGACGCCGAAAATATGAAAAATTTGGTCATAGTATAGTATGTCGTCGAAATTATGAAAAATTTAGTCATAGTATAGTATGTCGTCGAAATTATGAAAAATTTAGTCATAGTATAGTATGACGTCGAAATCATGAAAAATTTAGTCATAGTATAGTATGACGTCGAAAATATGAAAAATTTGGTCATAGTATAGTATGACGTCGAAAACATGAAAAATTTAGTCATAGGTTAGTATGACGTCGAAAATATGAAAAATTTGGTCATAGTATAGTATGACGTCGAAAATATGAAAAATTTGGTCATAGTATAGTATGACGTCGAAATCATGAAAAATTTAGTCATAGTATAGTATGACGTCGAAAATATGAAAAATTTGGTCATAGTATAGTATGACGTCAAAATCATGAAAAATTTAGTCATAGGTTAGTATGACCTCGAAAATATGAAAAATTTAGTCATAGGTTAGTATGACCTCGAAAATATGAAAAATTTAGTCATAGGTTAGTATGACGCCGAAAATATGAAAAATTTGGTCATAGTATAGTATGTCGTCGAAATTATGAAAAATTTAGTCATAGTATAGTATGTCGTCGAAATTATGAAAAATTTAGTCATAGTATAGTATGACGTCGAAAATATGAAAAATTTAGTCATAGGTTAGTATGACGTCGAAATCATGAAAAATTTAGTCATAGTATAGTATGACGTCGAAATCATGAAAAATTTGGTCATAGTATAGTATGACGTCGAAAACGTGAAAAATTTGGTCATAGTATAGTATGTCGTCGAAATTATGAAAAATTTAGTCATAGTATAGTATGTCGTCGAAATTATGAAAAATTTAGTCATAGTATAGTATGTCGTCGAAATTATGAAAAATTTAGTCATAGTATAGTATGACGTCAAAATCATGAAAAATTTAGTCATAGGTTAGTATGACGTCGAAAATATGAAAAATTTAGTCATAGGTTAGTATGACGCCGAAAATATGAAAAATTTGGTCATAGTATAGTATGTCGTCGAAATTATGAAAAATTTAGTCATAGTATAGTATGACGTCGAAAATATGAAAAATTTGGTCATAGTATAGTATGACGTCGAAAATATGAAAAATTTGGTCATAGTATAGTATGACATCGAAAATATGAAAAATTTAGTCATAGTATAGTATGACGTCGAAAATCATGAAAATTTAGTCATAGGTTAGTATGACGTCGAAAATATGAAAAATTTGGTCATAGTATAGTATGACGTCGAAAATATGAAAAATTTAGTCATAGTATAGTATGACGTCGAAAATATGAAAAATTTAGTCATAGTATAGTATGACGTCGAAATCATGAAAAATTTGGTCATAGTATAGTATGACGTCGAAAATATGAAAAATTTAGTCATAGGTTAGTATGTCGTCGAAATTATGAAAAATTTAGTCATAGGGAAAATATATAAAAAAATTTAGTCATAGTATAGTATGACGAAAACATGAAAATTTAGTCATAGTATAGTATGTCGTCGAAATTATGAAAAATTTAGTCATAGTATAGTATGACGTCGAAAATATGAAAAATTTAGTCATAGGTTAGTATGACGTCGAAATCATGAAAAATTTAGTCATAGTATAGTATGTCGTCGAAATTATGAAAAATTTAGTCATAGTATAGTATGACGTCGAAAATATGAAAAATTTAGTCATAGGTTAGTATGACGTCGAAATCATGAAAAATTTAGTCATAGTATAGTATGACGTCGAAATCATGAAAAATTTGGTCATAGTATAGTATGACGTCGAAAATATGAAAAATTTGGTCATAGTATAGTATGTCGTCGAAATTATGAAAAATTTAGTCATAGTATAGTATGTCGTCGAAATTATGAAAAATTTAGTCATAGTATAGTATGTCGTCGAAATTATGAAAAATTTAGTCATAGTATAGTATGACGTCGAAACATGAAAAATTTAGTCATAGTATAGTATCGTCGAAAATATGAAAAATTTAGTCATAGTATAGTATGACGTCGTCGAAATTATGAAAAATTTAGTCATAGGTATAGTATGATGTCAAAATTATGAAAAATTTAGTCATAGTATAGTATGACGTCCGAAACATGAAAAATTTGGTCATAGGTTAGTATGTCGTCCGAAACATGAAAAATTTGGTCATAGGTTAGTATGTCACATCGAAAATATGAAAAATTTGGTCATAGTATAGTATGACGTCTAAATCATGAAAAATTTAGTCATAGGTTAGTATGACGTCGAAAATATGAAAAATTTAGTCATAGTATAGTATGACGTCGAAAACATAAAATTTTTTCATAGTATAGTATGACGTCAAAAACATGAAAAATTTAGTCATAGTATAGTATGATGTCGAAATTATGAAAAATGTAGTCATAGTATAGTATGTCGAAAACATGAAAAATTTAGTCATAGTATAGTATGACGTCGAAATCATGAAAAATTTAGTCATAGTATAGTATGACGTCGAAAACATGAAGAATTTAGTCATAGTATAGTATGACGTCAAAATCATGAAAAATTTAGTCATAGTATAGTATGACGTCAAAATCATGAAAAATTTAGTCATAGGTTAGTATGATGTCGAAAACATGAAAAATTTAGTCATAGGTTAGTATGACGTCGAAAATATGAAAAATTTAGTCATAGGTTAGTATGTCGTCGAAATCATGAAAAATTTAGTCATAGTATAGTATGACGTCGAAAATATGAAAAATTTAGTCATAGTATAGTATGTCGTCGAAAATATGAAAAATTTAGTCATAGTATAGTATGACGTCGAAAATATGAAAAATTTAGTCATAGGTTAGTATGACGTCGAAATCATGAAAAATTTAGTCATAGTATAGTATGACGTCGAAATCATGAAAAATTTAGTCATAGTATAGTATGACGTCGAAAACGTGAAAAATTTAGTCATAGTATAGTATGTCGTCGAAATTATGAAAAATTTAGTCATAGTATAGTATGACGTCAAAATCATGAAAAATTTAGTCATAGGTTAGTATGACGCCGAAAATATGAAAAATTTGGTCATAGTATAGTATGTCGTCGAAATTATGAAAAATTTAGTCATAGTATAGTATGTCGTCGAAATTATGAAAAATTTAGTCATAGTATAGTATGACGTCGAAAATATGAAAAATTTGGTCATAGTATAGTATGACGTCGAAAATATGAAAAATTTAGTCATAGTATAGTATGACGTCGAAAATATGAAAAATTTAGTCATAGGTTAGTATGTCGTCGAAATCATGAAAAATTTAGTCATAGGTTAGTATGACGTCGAAAATATGAAAAATTTAGTCATAGTATAGTATGACGTCGAAAATATGAAAAATTTGGTCATAGTATAGTATGACGTCGAAATCATGAAAAATTTAGTCATAGTATAGTATGACGTCGAAAATATGAAAAATTTGGTCATAGTATAGTATGACGTCGAAAATATGAAAAATTTGGTCATAGTATAGTATGACGTCAAACATAAAAAATTTAGTCATAGGTTAGTATGACGTCGAAAATATGAAAAATTTAGTCATAGTATAGTATGACGTCGAAATCATGAAAAATTTAGTCATAGTATAGTATGACGTCGAAAATATGAAAAATTTGGTCATAGTATAGTATGACGTCGAAAATATGAAAAATTTGGTCATAGTATAGTATGACGTCGAAAATATGAAAAATTTGGTCATAGTATAGTATGACGTCAAAATCATGAAAAATTTAGTCATAGGTTAGTATGACCTCGAAAATATGAAAAATTTAGTCATAGGTTAGTATGACCTCGAAAATATGAAAAATTTAGTCATAGGTTAGTATGACGCCGAAAATATGAAAAATTTGGTCATAGTATAGTATGTCGTCGAAATTATGAAAAATTTAGTCATAGTATAGTATGACGTCGAAATCATGAAAAATTTAGTCATAGTATAGTATGACGTCGAAAATATGAAAAATTTGGTCATAGTATAGTATGACGTCAAAATCATGAAAAATTTAGTCATAGGTTAGTATGACCTCGAAAATATGAAAAATTTAGTCATAGGTTAGTATGACCTCGAAAATATGAAAAATTTAGTCATAGGTTAGTATGACGCCGAAAATATGAAAAATTTGGTCATAGTATAGTATGTCGTCGAAATTATTAAAAATTTAGTCATAGGTTAGTATGACGTCGAAAATATGAAAAATTTGGTCATAGTATAGTATGACGTCGAAAATATGAAAAATTTGGTCATAGTATAGTATGACGTCAAAATCATGAAAAATTTAGTCATAGTATAGTATGACGTCGAAATCATGAAAAATTTAGTCATAGTATAGTATGACGTCGAAAATATGAAAAATTTGGTCATAGTATAGTATGATGTCGAAAACATGAAGAATTTAGTCATAGTATAGTATGACGTTGAAAATATGAAAAATTTAGTCATAGTATAGTATGTCGTCGAAATTATGAAAAATTTAGTCATAGTATAGTATGACGTCGAAAATATGAAAAATTTAGTCATAGTATAGTATGACGTCGAAATTATGAAAAATTTAGTCATAATATAGTATGACGTCAAAATCATGAAAAATTTTGTCATAGTATAGTATGTCGTCGAAATTATGAAAAATTTAGTCATAGTATAGTATGACGTCGAAAATATGAAAAATTTAGTCATAGGTTAGTATGACGCCGAAAATATGAAAAATTTGGTCATAGTATAGTATGTCGTCGAAATTATGAAAAATTTAGTCATAGTATAGTATGTCGTCGAAATTATGAAAAATTTAGTCATAGTATAGTATGACGTCGAAAATATGAAAAATTTGGTCATAGTATAGTATGACGTCGAAAATATGAAAAATTTGGTCATAGTATAGTATGACGTCGAAAATATGAAAAATTTGGTCATAGTATAGTATGACGTCAAAATCATGAAAAATTTAGTCATAGGTTAGTATGACGTCGAAAATATGAAAAATTTGGTCATAGTATAGTATGACGTCGAAAATATGAAAAATTTGGTCATAGTATAGTATGACGTCGAAAACATGAAAAATTTAGTCATAGTATAGTATGACGTCGAAATCATGAAAAATTTAGTCATAGTATAGTATGACGTCGAAAATATGAAAAATTTGGTCATAGTATAGTATGACGTCGAAAATATGAAAAATTTGGTCATAGTATAGTATGACGTCGAAAACATGAAAAATTTAGTCATAGGTTAGTATGACGTCGAAAATATGAAAAATTTAGTCATAGGTTAGTATGACGTCAAACATAAAAAATTTAGTCATAGGTTAGTATGACGTCGAAAATATGAAGAATTTAGTCATAGTATAGTATGACGTCGAAATCATGAAAAATTTAGTCATAGTATAGTATGACGTCGAAAATATGAAAAATTTGGTCATAGTATAGTATGACGTCGAAAATATGAAAAATTTGGTCATAGTATAGTATGACGTCGAAAATATGAAAAATTTGGTCATAGTATAGTATGACGTCAAAATCATGAAAAATTTAGTCATAGGTTAGTATGACCTCGAAAATATGAAAAATTTAGTCATAGGTTAGTATGACGTCGAAAATATGAAAAATTTAGTCATAGGTTAGTATGACGTCGAAAATATGAAAAATTTGGTCATAGTATAGTATGACGTCGAAATCATGAAAAATTTAGTCATAGTATAGTATGACGTCGAAATCATGAAAAATTTAGTCATAGTATAGTATGACGTCGAAAATATGAAAAATTTGGTCATAGTATAGTATGACGTCAAAATCATGAAAAATTTAGTCAGGTTAGTATGACCTCGAAAATATGAAACATTTAGTCATAGGTTAGTATGACCTCAAAAATATGAAAAATTTAGTCATAGGTTAGTATGACGCCGAAAATATGAAAAATTTGGTCATAGTATAGTATGTCGTCGAAATTATTAAAAATTTAGTCATAGGTTAGTATGACGTCGAAAATATGAAAAATTTGGTCATAGTATAGTATGACGTCGAAAATATGAAAAATTTGGTCATAGTATAGTATGACGTCGAAAACATGAAAAATTTAGTCATAGTATAGTATGACGTCGAAATCATGAAAAATTTAGTCATAGTATAGTATGACGTCGAAAACATGAAAAATTTAGTCATAGTATAGTATGACGTCGAAAATATGAAAAATTTGGTCATAGTATAGTATGACGTCGAAAATATGAAAAATTTGGTCATAGTATAGTATGTCGTCGAAATTATGAAAAATTTAGTCATAGTATAGTATGACGTCGAAATCATGAAAAATTTAGTCATAGTATAGTATGACGTCGAAAATATGAAAAATTTGGTCATAGTATAGTATGACGTCAAAATCATGAAAAATTTAGTCAGGTTAGTATGACCTCGAAAATATGAAACATTTAGTCATAGGTTAGTATGACCTCAAAAATATGAAAAATTTAGTCATAGGTTAGTATGTCGCCCGAAACATGAAAAATTTGGTCATAGGATAGTATGTCGTCCGAAACATGAAAAATTTGGTCATAGGTTAGTATGTCGTCGAAATTATGAAAAATTTAGTCATAGTATAGTATGACGTCGAAATCATGAAAAATTTAGTCATAGTATAGTATGACGTCGAAAATATGAAAAATTTGGTCATAGTATAGTATGACGTCGAAAATATGAAAAATTTGGTCATAGTATAGTATGACGTCAAAATCATGAAAAATTTAGTCATAGTATAGTATGACGTCGAAATCATGAAAAATTTAGTCATAGTATAGTATGACGTCGAAAATATGAAAAATTTGGTCATAGTATAGTATGATGTCGAAAACATGAAGAATTTAGTCATAGTATAGTATGACGTCAAAATCATGAAAAATTTAGTCATAGTATAGTATGACGTCGAAATCATGAAAAATTTAGTCATAGTATAGTATGACGTCGAAAATATGAAAAATTTGGTCATAGTATAGTATGACGTCAAAATCATGAAAAATTTAGTCATAGGTTAGTATGACCTCGAAAATATGAAAAATTTAGTCATAGTATAGTATGACGTCGAAAATATGAAAAATTTAGTCATAGGTTAGTATGACGTCGAAATCATGAAAAATTTAGTCATAGTATAGTATGACGTCGAAATCATGAAAAATTTGGTCATAGTATAGTATGACGTCGAAAACGTGAAAAATTTGGTCATAGTATAGTATGTCGTCGAAATTATGAAAAATTTAGTCATAGTATAGTATGTCGTCGAAATTATGAAAAATTTAGTCATAGTATAGTATGTCGTCGAAATTATGAAAAATTTAGTCATAGTATAGTATGACGTCAAAATCATGAAAAATTTAGTCATAGGTTAGTACGACGCCGAAAATATGAAAAATTTTGTCATAGTATAGTACGTCGTCGAAATTATGAAAAATTTAGTCATAGTTTAGTATGTCGAAATTATGAAAAATTTAGTCATAGTATAGTATGTCGTCGAAATTATGAAAAATTTAGTCATAGTATAGTATGACGTCGAAAATATGAAAAATTTGGTCATAGTATAGTATGACGTCAAAATCATGAAAAATTTAGTCATAGTATAGTATGACGTCGAAAATATGAAAAATTTGGTCATAGTATAGTATGACGTCGAAAATATGAAAAATTTGGTCATAGTATAGTATGACGTCAAAATCATGAAAAATTTAGTCATAGGTTAGTATGACGTCGAAAATATGAAAAATTTAGTCATAGTATAGTATGATGTCGAAAACATGAAGAATTTAGTCATAGTATAGTATGACGTCGAAAATATGAAAAATTTAGTCATAGTATAGTATGACGAAAATTATGAAAAATTTAGTCATAGTATAGTATGACGTCAAAAATATGAAAAATTTGTCATAGTATAGTATGACGTCAAAATATGAAAAATTTAGTCATAGTATAGTATGACGTCAAAATATGAAAAATTTAGTCATTGTTTAGTATGATGCAGAAAATATGAAAATTTAGTCATAGTATATGAAAAATTTAGTCATAGTATAGTATGACGTCGAAAATATGAAAAATTTAGTCATAGTATAGTATGACGTCAAAATCATGAAAAATTTAGTCATAGTATAGTATGATGTCGAAAACATGAAGAATTTAGTCAGTATAGTATGTCGTCGAAATTATGAAAAATTTAGTCATAGTATAGTATGACGTCGAAAATATGAAAAATTTAGTCATAGGTTAGTATGACGTCGAAAATATGAAAAATTTAGTCATAGTATAGTATGACGTCAAAATCATGAAAAATTTAGTCATAGTATAGTATGATGTCGAAAACATGAAGAATTTAGTCAGTATAGTATGTCGTCGAAATTATGAAAAATTTTGTCATAGTATAGTATGATGTCGAAAACATGAAGAATTTAGTCATAGTATAGTATGATGCAAAAATCATGAAAAATTTGGTCATAGTATAGTATGACGTCGAAAATATGAAAAATTTGGTCATAGTATAGTATGACGTCGAAATCATGAAAAATTTAGTCATAGTATAGTATGATGCAGAAAACGTAAAAAATTTAGTCATAGTAAAGTATGACGTCAAACATAAAAAATTTAGTCATAGGTTAGTATGACGTCAAAAATATGAAAAATTTAGTCATAGGTTAGTATGACGTCGAAATAATGAAAAATTTAGTCATAGTATAGTATGACGTCAAAATAATGAAAAATTTAGTCATGGTATAGTATGACGTCGAAAACATAAAATTTTTTTGTCATAGTATAGTTTGACGTCGAAAACATGAAAAATTTAGTCATAGTTTAATATGATGCAGAAAACGTAAAAAATTTAGTCATAGTATAGTATGATGCAAAAATCATGAAAAATTTTGTCATAGTATAGTATGACGTCGAAAACATGAAAAATTTAGTTATTGTTTAGTATGATGCAGAAAACGTAAAAAATTTAGTCATAGTATAGTATGACGTCAAACATAAAAAATTTAGTCGTAGGTTAGTATGACGTCGAAATCCTGAAAAATTTAGTCATAGGAAATCATGAAAAATTTAGTCATAGTATAGTATGACGTCGAAATCATGAAAAATTTAGTCATAGGTTAGTATGTCGAAAACATGAAAAATTTTGTCATAGTATAGTATGACGTCGAAAACATAAAAAATTTAATCAGTATAGTATGACGTCGAAAACATAAAAAATTTAATCAGTATAGTATGACGTCAAAAACATGAAAAATTTAGTCATAGTATAGTATGATGTCGAAATTATGAAAAATTTAGTCATAGTATAGTATGATGTCGAAAACATGAAAAATTTAGTCATAGTATAGTATGACGTCGAAAACATGAAAAATTTAGTCATAGTATAGTATGACGTCGAAATCATGAAATATTTAGTCATAGTATAGTATGATGTCAAAATCATGAAAAATTTAATCCTAGTATAGTATGATGCAGAAAACGTAAAAAATTTTGTCATAGTATAGTATGATGTCGAAATCATGAAATATTTAGTCATAGGTTAGTATGTCGAAAACATGAAAAATTTTGTCATAGTATAGTATGACGTCGAAAACATAAAAAATTTAATCAGTATAGTTTGACGTCGAAAACATAAAAAATTTAATCAGTATAGTATGACGTCGAAAACATGAAAAATTTAATCCTAGTATAGTATGATGTCGAAATCATGAAATATTTAGTCATAGTATAGTATGACGTCGAAAACATGAAAAATTTAATCCTAGTATAGTATGTCGTCGAAATAATGAAATATTTAGTCATAGTATAGTATGATGTCGAAATCATGAAAAATTTAATCCTAGTATAGTATGTCGTCGAAATAATGAAAAATTTAGTCATAGTATAGTATGACGTCGAAATCATGAAAAATTTAATCATAGTATAGTATGACGTCGAAATAATGAAAAATTTAGTCATAGTATAGTATGTCGTCGAAATAATGAAATATTTAGTCATAGTATAGTTTGACGTCGAAAACATAAAAAATTTAATCAGTATAGTATGATGTCGAAATTATGAAAAATTTAGTCATAGTATAGTATGACGTCGAAAATATGAAGAATTTAGTCAGTATAGTATGACGTCGAAATCATGAAATATTTAGTCATAGTATAGTATGACGTCGAAATCATGAAATATTTAGTCATAGTATAGTATGATGTCTAAAACATGAAAAATTTAGTCAGTATAGTATGACGTCAAACATAAAAAATTTAGTCATAGGTTAGTATGACGTCGAAAACATGAAAAATTTAGTAATAGTATAGTATGTCGTCGAAATTATGAAAAATTTAGTCATGGTATAGTATGATGTCGAAATCATGAAAAATTTAATCATAGTATAGTATGTCGTCGAAATAATGAAATATTTAGTAATAGTATAGTATGTTGTAGAAATTATGGAAAATTTAGTCATGGTATAGTATGACGTCGAAAACGTGAAAAATTTAGTCATAGTTTAGTATGATGTCAAAATCATGAAAAATTTAATCATAGTATAGTATGATGTCGAAATTATGAAAAATTTAGTCAGTTTAGTATGATGCAGAGAACGTAAAAAATTTAGTCATAGTATAGTATGATGCAAAAATCATGAAAAATTTAGTCATAGTATAGTATGACGTCGAAAACAGGAAAAATTTTGTCAGGTTAGTATGATGCAGAAAACGTAAAAAATTTAGTCATAGTATAGTATGACGTCAAACATAAAAAATTTAGTCATAGGTTAGTATGACGTCAAAAATATGAAAAATTTAGTCATAGGTTAGTATGACGTCGAAAATATGAAAAATTTGGTCATAGTATAGTATGACGTCGAAAACATGAAAAATTTAGTCATAGTATAGTATGACATCGAAAATATGAAAAATTTGGTCATAGTATAGTATGACGTCAAAATCATGAAAAATTTAGTCATAGGTTAGTATGACGTCGAAAATATGAAAAATTTGGTCATAGTATAGTATGACGTCGAAAATATGAAAAATTTGGTCATAGTATAGTATGACGTCGAAAACATGAAAAATTTAGTCATAGTATAGTATGACGTCGAAATCATGAAAAATTTAGTCATAGTATAGTATGACGTCGAAAATATGAAAAATTTGGTCATAGTATAGTATGACGTCGAAAATATGAAAAATTTGGTCATAGTATAGTATGACGTCGAAAATATGAAAAATTTGGTCATAGTATAGTATGACGTCGTGAAAATCATGAAAAATTTAGTCATAGGTTAGTATGACGTCGAAAATATGAAAAATTTAGTCATAGGTTAGTATGACGTCGAAAATATGAAAAATTTGGTCATAGTACAGTCTGACGTCGAAATCATGAAATATTTGGTCATAGTATAGTATGACGTCGAAATCATGAAAAATTTAGTCATAGTATAGTATGACGTCGAAAACATAAAAAATTTAATCAGTATAGTATGACGTCGAAAACATAAAATTTTTTGTCATAGTATAGTTTGACGTCGAAAACATAAAAAATTTAATCAGTATAGTATGACGTCAAAAACATGAAAAATTTAGTCATAGTATAGTATGATGTCGAAAACATGAAAAATTTAGTCATTGTTTAGTATGATGCAGAAAACGTAAAAAATTTAGTCATAGTATAGTATGACGTCGAAAACATGAAAAATTTAGTCATTGTTTAGTATGATGCAGAAAACGTAAAAAATTTAGTCATAGTATAGTATGACGTCGAAATCATGAAAAATTTAGTCATTGTTTAGTATGATGCAGAAAACGTAAAAAATTTAGTCATAGTATAGTATGATGTCGAAATCATGAAAAATTTAATCCTAGTATAGTATGATGCAGAAAACGTAAAAAATTTAGTAATAGTATAGTATGATGTCGAAATCATGAAAAATTTAGTCATAGTATAGTATGACGTCGAAAACATGAAAAATTTAGTCATAGTATAGTATGACGTCAAAATAATGAAAAATTTAGTCATGGTATAGTATGACGTCGAAAACATAAAAATTTTTTGTCATAGTATAGTTTGACGTCGAAAACATAAAAAATTTAATCAGTATAGTATGACGTCGAAAACATGAAAAATTTAGTCATAGTTTAATATGATGCAGAAAACGTAAAAAATTTAGTCATAGTATAGTATGATGCAAAAATCATGAAAAATTTTGTCATAGTATAGTATGACGTCGAAAACATGAAAAATTTAGTTATTGTTTAGTATGATGCAGAAAACGTAAAAAATTTAGTCATAGTATAGTATGACGTCAAACATAAAAAATTTAGTCGTAGGTTAGTATGACGTCGAAAATATGAAAAATTTGGTCATAGTATAGTATGACGTCGAAATCCTGAAAAATTTAGTCATAGTATAGTATGACGCAGAAAACGTAAAAAATTTAGTAATACTATAGTATGACGTCGAAATCATGAAAAATTTGGTCATAGTATAGTATGACGTCGAAATCATGAAAAATTTAGTCATAGGTTAGTATGACGTCGAAATCATGAAAAATTTAGTCATAGGTTAGTATGTCGAAAACATGAAAAATTTTGTCATAGTATAGTATGACGTCGAAAACATAAAAAATTTAATCAGTATAGTTTGACGTCGAAAACATAAAAAATTTAATCAGTATAGTATGACGTCAAAAACATGAAAAATTTAGTCATAGTATAGTATGATGTCGAAATCATGAAATATTTAGTCATAGTATAGTATGATGTCAAAATCATGAAAAATTTAATCCTAGTATAGTATGATGCAGAAAACGTAAAAATTTTTGTCATAGTATAGTATGACGTCGAAAACATGAAAAATTTAGTCATAGTATAGTATGACGTCGAAAACATGAAAAATTTAATCCTAGTATAGTATGATGTCGAAATCATGAAATATTTAGTCATAGTATAGTATGACGTCGAAAACATGAAAACTTTAATCCTAGTATAGTATGTCGTCGAAATAATGAAATATTTAGTCATAGTATAGTATGATGTCGAAATCATGAAAAATTTAATCCTAGTATAGTATGTCGTCGAAATAATGAAATATTTAGTCATAGTATAGTATGATGTCGAAATCATGAAAAATTTAATCATAGTATAGTATGACGTCGAAAACATGAAAAATTTAGTCATAGTATAGTATGTCGTCGAAATAATGAAAAATTTAGTCATAGTATAGTATGACGTCGAAAACATGAAAAATTTAGTCATAGTATAGTATGACGTCGAAATCATGAAAAATTTAGTCATAGTATAGTATGACGTCGAAAACATGAAAAATTTAGTCATAGTATAGTATGACGTCGAAAACATGAAAAATTTAGTCATAGTATAGTATGACGTCGAAATAATGAAAAATTTAGTCATAGTATAGTATGTCGTCGAAATAATGAAATATTTAGTCATAGTATAGTTTGACGTCGAAAACATAAAAAATTAAATCAGTATAGTATGACGTCAAAAACATGAAAAATTTAGTCAGTATAGTATGATGTCGAAATTATGAAAAATTTAGTCATAGTATAGTATGACGTCGAAATCATGAAATATTTAGTCATAGTATAGTATGACGTCGAAAACATGAAAAATTTAGTAATAGTATAGTATGTCGTCGAAATTATGAAAAATTTAGTCATGGTATAGTATGATGTCGAAATCATGAAAAATTTAATCATAGTATAGTATGACGTCGAAAACGTGAAAAATTTAGTCATAGTTTAGTATGATGTCAAAATCATGAAAAATTTAATCATAGTATAGTATGATGTCGAAATTATGAAAAATTTAGTCAGTTTAGTATGATGCAGAGAACGTAAAAAATTTAGTCATAGTATAGTATGATGCAAAAATCATGAAAAATTTAGTCATAGTATAGTATGACGTCGAAAACATGAAAAATTTAGTCATAGTTTAGTATGATGCAAAAAAACTTGAAAAATTAAGTCATAGTATAGTATGACGTCGAAAACAGGAAAAATTTAGTCATAGTTTAGTATGATGCAAAAAAACTTGAAAAATTAAGTCATAGTATAGTATGATGTCGGAATCATGAAAAATGTAATCATAGTTTAGTATAATGCAAAAAACATGATAAATTGAATCAGTTTAGTATGATGTGAAAAATTAGGTTGAATGCTGTAGTATAATCTAGCAGTGTTGTTTTTTTACGAGTGTTATGCTGCACTATCATCCATTTTGCTCATTTTCAGCATCATGTGATTGTACTGTGTCTCATAAACCATTCATGCATTCTGTACCATATTTTCATGTATAATATTATTCTTACTTTTATAGTTTGTATGGCACCTTTACGTTTACTATCAGAACAAATATTAGCCAGTATGACTCAGTATAACATGTATAATTATTCGTATAAAGTTTTTTTTTTTTTTTACAGCTTACTCATACAAACACTTTTTGTGATGGTTGTGACAATATATAGTGCGTTTGCTCATCATGACCTCATCTGGAATAAAAGGACACAATGACGACACAATACTGTAGATGCTTTTATTATGTCATTATGACTCAGAGTGGACTTTAATAATGACATTTGATAACATACAGCATCACATATTCAATATGATAGTAAATCATTAGAGTTACCTTGATGTTCATGGTGGCTTTATCATAACTGAATAAATGGACAGTAAATTGACCCAAACAGAAGTGTCTATGTAACCTCCATCATCTAACCCCTCCAGCTTACCTCCACCTGATTGAAATGCTGTATTTGGACCTTAGAAGAGCCACTATCCAGCTCTTCCTGTGGAGTGGACTGGTCTCACCTGCCAGAAAACCTCAGAGCTGACCTTTCTCAGCCTGCAGCGTCTCAGACGGTGACATTTTACATCTCTTCATTAAAACAAAAACCTAGATGAAAAGAGACAAGGTGAACGAAAATGGTTTCAGCTCTTTAAATATCAGAACGGATGAGAAACCTTCAACAGGTGAGAAACAGCAGAAAGGATTCACGTCAGGGATGAGAAGGATTTAAAGACATTTTCCAGAGTATAAATTAGGAATTCAAACAATTAATCAACTTATGACTAATTGTCAATTAATGGTTTATTAGATTAAATTTAGTTCAGATTCATTAATAATGTCCACTAAAAATCTTTTAGTGTTGTAGTTTGGCTTCCATCCAGCAGAGGGCGATGCTGGTTATCTTTATTCTGTTGACAGAAGAACCAATATGGCAGCCAAACCAGAATGGGAAAGAGAAAAGGTTCAGAGATTTGTTTGTGATGAAAACTT